>NW_027496529.1:15000-17500 GCF_021521415.1 Bidens hawaiensis
ATACACCTCGGCAGCCGCTTCTCGAAACCAAACCAGGAAAGCCAAGAATCAAGCCTTGGACGAGTAAAGCAACCCAGCACCCCAGCCACGCTTCGTTTGGATAAAAGGGACGTGTCGTTGCACCACAAAATTTCGTAAACCCACCATCGACCTTAAATCATGCCTAGAACGGACGAGCAAGCATGTCATGGCAGCCCACAGCCATGACAAGGGGGCAACCTTCCCTAAGGCATGCTTGCTCTCAACCCACTCCCCCCTATATATACATTCTGAACATTTAGCAAAGTGACAGGAACAGACATTAAATTTTTGAGGAATCATAATTTTTGAAGGCACCCATATGCTAGCCTTGGCCGAGTTTTGCATGCCTTGGCATGCCTTTGGCCGTGCCTTGGCCGAGTTTTGCATGCCTTGGCCGTGCCTTGGCCGAGTTTTGCATGCCTTGGCCGAGTTTTGCATGCCTTTGGCTTGCCTTGGCCTGGCCATGGGCGTGCCTGGGCATGCCTTTGGCTTGCCCACGGGCGTGCCTTGGCATGCCTTTGGCTTGCCCATGGGCGCCTTGGCATGTCTTGGCCTGGCCATGGGCGTGCCTTGGCATGCCTTTGGCTTGCCCATGGGCGCCTTGGCATGCCTTGGACGTGCCTTTGGCTTGCCTTGGGATGCCTTAGGCTTGCCCATGGGCGCCTTGGCATGCCTTAGGCTTGCCTTTGGCTTGCCTTGGCTTGCCTTGGCCGTGCCTAGGCCGAGCCTTGCATGCCCAAGACGTGCCTTTGGCTTGCCCATGGGCGCCTTGGCATGCCTTGGCCTGGCCATGGGCGTGCCTTGGCATGCCTTTGGCTTGCCCATGGGCGCCTTGGTATGCCTTGAACGTGCCTTTGGCCTGCCTTGGCATGCCTTTGGCTTGCCTTGGCCTGGCCATGTGCGTGCCAGGGCATGCCTTGGCCGAGCCTTGCATGCCCAAGACGTGCCTTTGGCTTGCCTTGGCATGCCTTTGGCTTGCCTTGGCCGTGCCTAGGCATGCCTTTGGCTTGCCCATGGGCGCATTGGCATGCCTTGGCCGTGCCTTTTGCTTGCCCATGGGCGCCTTGGCATGCCTTGGCCTGGCCATGGGCGTGCCTAGGCATGCCTTTGGCTTGCCTTGGCCGAGCTTTGGCATGCCTTGGACGTGCCTTGGCCTGGCCATGGGCGCCTTGGCATGCCGTTGGCTTGCCCATGGGCGTGCCTTGGCATGCCTTTGGCTTGCCCATGGGCGCCTTGGCATGCCTTGGCCTGGCCATGGGCGTGCCTTGGCAAGCCTTGGCCTGACCATGGGCGTGCCTTGGCATGCCCTAGACGTGCCTTTGGCTTGCCTTGGCATGCCTTTGGCTTGCCTTGGCCGTGCCTTTGGCTTGCTTTGGCCGTGCCTAGGCATGCCTTTGGCTTGCCCATGGGCGCCTTGGCATGCCTTGGCCTGGCCATGGGCGTGCAACTTTGGGGCAGTATACTCGGGTCGTTGTGCAAGAAACCAAGTCGTTGGGCAAGCTTCGTATGCAACATGGGGGAGGGGCTTTGGTTTCTCATACGTTGAACCTCCATATTTTAGCTTGGTAGCCAACTTTGCCCAGGCATGGGCGCTCAACACCCACCCCTTCCCTATATATGCATTCTGAACAATTAGCATAGTGACAGGAACAGATATTAAATTTTTGAGGAATCATAATTTTTGAAAACCCTACCAAACGAGGTCGGATTGACACGAAATTTGGCGTGGGGCATCGGGACATTGAAATATGAGTTTCCCAAAAAAAAAAATTTTGGTTTTCGGGTCGGGACGGGCCGCTTGGTGGGCCCGGTTGGTCCGTAAGGCCTTTGGTGGGGGCAAGGTGTCCAAACGGGGTTGGATCGACACGAGGCTCTGTGAGGGTACTCGTGACCATGAGATATGACTGTCCAAGAGAAATGAACCCCCTTTCGTGTCGTTAAGGGCCCGCGGGCCGGGCTTGGTGGGCCCGTGGGCCTGTTTTGGGCAACTCCGCTTTAATGACACGAGGCGTTGCGTCCGGGACATGAGAGGACACTTTATGAGCGGTTTATGGGGTCGGGGTTGGTAACCTCATGTTTTCGGGTCAACACGTTGACCGTGTCGTGCTCGGGCCCTCGACGTCACCACAAGTTTCACGAAAATGGGACTTGTAGCGGGGAAGCATTATCATGGGTATAGGTGGTGTGTTATGGAATCGTTAGTCGGTCACGATCGTTAGTCAGTCATGTGTTTAAAACGTAGATCCGTGTCGTGCTCGGACCCGAATGCGGACCGGGCTCGCTCGACATCAACGTTCCAGGTTTTTTTACAGAATGGGTCGACGTTAACGGGTATGGAATCATGACATCATGTCTTCGGGTTAACCCGAAGCCGATGGACCGTAACAGGTTTGTCGAACAGCGTGCTAACCTTACCGGGCAGCGGGCCAGGTTTGCCGGGCAACGTGGATAATTTACCGGGCAACGCCGACATTTTATC
>NW_027496529.1:27500-30000 GCF_021521415.1 Bidens hawaiensis
ACGTGCCTTTGGCCTGCCTTGGCATGCCTTTGGCTTGCCTTGGCCTGGCCATGTGCGTGCCAGGGCATGCCTTGGCCGAGCCTTGCATGCCCAAGACGTGCCTTTGGCTTGCCTTGGCATGCCTTTGGCTTGCCTTGGCCGTGCCTAGGCATGCCTTTGGCTTGCCCATGGGCGCATTGGCATGCCTTGGCCGTGCCTTTTGCTTGCCCATGGGCGCCTTGGCATGCCTTGGCCTGGCCATGGGCGTGCCTAGGCATGCCTTTGGCTTGCCTTGGCCGAGCTTTGGCATGCCTTGGACGTGCCTTGGCCTGGCCATGGGCGCCTTGGCATGCCGTTGGCTTGCCCATGGGCGTGCCTTGGCATGCCTTTGGCTTGCCCATGGGCGCCTTGGCATGCCTTGGCCTGGCCATGGGCGTGCCTTGGCAAGCCTTGGCCTGACCATGGGCGTGCCTTGGCATGCCCTAGACGTGCCTTTGGCTTGCCTTGGCATGCCTTTGGCTTGCCTTGGCCGTGCCTTTGGCTTGCTTTGGCCGTGCCTAGGCATGCCTTTGGCTTGCCCATGGGCGCCTTGGCATGCCTTGGCCTGGCCATGGGCGTGCAACTTTGGGGCAGTATACTCGGGTCGTTGTGCAAGAAACCAAGTCGTTGGGCAAGCTTCGTATGCAACATGGGGGAGGGGCTTTGGTTTCTCATACGTTGAACCTCCATATTTTAGCTTGGTAGCCAACTTTGCCCAGGCATGGGCGCTCAACACCCACCCCTTCCCTATATATGCATTCTGAACAATTAGCATAGTGACAGGAACAGATATTAAATTTTTGAGGAATCATAATTTTTGAAAACCCTACCAAACGAGGTCGGATTGACACGAAATTTGGCGTGGGGCATCGGGACATTGAAATATGAGTTTCCCAAAAAAAAAAATTTTGGTTTTCGGGTCGGGACGGGCCGCTTGGTGGGCCCGGTTGGTCCGTAAGGCCTTTGGTGGGGGCAAGGTGTCCAAACGGGGTTGGATCGACACGAGGCTCTGTGAGGGTACTCGTGACCATGAGATATGACTGTCCAAGAGAAATGAACCCCCTTTCGTGTCGTGAAGGGCCCGCGGGCCGGGCTTGGTGGGCCCGTGGGCCTGTTTTGGGCAACTCCGCTTTAATGACACGAGGCGTTGCGTCCGGGACATGAGAGGACACTTTATGAGCGGTTTATGGGGTCGGGGTTGGTAACCTCATGTTTTCGGGTCAACACGTTGACCGTGTCGTGCTCGGGCCCTCGACGTCACCACAAGTTTCACGAAAATGGGACTTGTAGCGGGGAAGCATTATCATGGGTATAGGTGGTGTGTTATGGAATCGTTAGTCGGTCACGATCGTTAGTCAGTCATGTGTTTAAAACGTAGATCCGTGTCGTGCTCGGACCCGAATGCGGACCGGGCTCGCTCGACATCAACGTTCCAGGTTTTTTTACAGAATGGGTCGACGTTAACGGGTATGGAATCATGACATCATGTCTTCGGGTTAACCCGAAGCCGATGGACCGTAACAGGTTTGTCGAACAGCGTGCTAACCTTACCGGGCAGCGGGCCAGGTTTGCCGGGCAACGTGGATAATTTACCGGGCAACGCCGACATTTTATCGGGTAACGTGCTAACCTTACCGGGCAACGTGCCCAGGTTACCGGCAACGTGCCGTGCATTTATCGGGTAACGTGCCAGGTTTACCGGCCAGCTTTGGTTTTGCAAGTCATTGTGGCCAGGTTATCGGGCGACGTGACTTGCGAACATGAGAGGAAACTTTATGACCAGCTTATCGGGTAAAGTGCCAGGATTACAGGCCAGTTTGCTAAATGTCATGTGGTGATTGTATAAAACAATATAATCATGGTGGATATACACATTCATAGCATTGCAGCTACTTGTGCCTCGTATCCACAGAACTTCACAGTTAGGCGTGCTTCGTCTAGAGTAGTACTAGGATGGGTGACCCCACTGGGAAGTCTTGATTCTTTTATTTTTTTACCTTTTGGGAAATGTATAAATGAATAAGCTAATGCTTCTATTTCGGTTGCGATCATACCAGCACTAATGCACCGGATCCCATCAGAACTCCGCAGTTAAGCGTGCTTGGGCGAGAGTAGTACTAGGATGGGTGACCCCCTGGGAAGTCCTCGTGTTGCAACCCTTTTTTTTGATACTTTTATGTTTTTGTGCATGACTTGGTGCCATGTTTGGGTTGAGTTGTTTTGTGCATTTCCAACTTTCTCGCAAAAGTTCAAGACACGTGCCATTTCAACTTGGTGCCGCGCCAACACTTGTATGATTTACATACGGCCAGCCTCGGGCTCGTAGTTGGACTGTATGAGTTTAAGCTTGGTGCCGCGCCAACACTGACAACACTCGTACGAATTTCATGTGTGTAATATATATACAGCCTCTTTGCCTTATTAGGTTCAGGGTGGGAGAATTGGGTTGGTTTTGTTTGAGTTGGACAAGTACTCGGGTTAG